>NC_056725.1:1935618490-1935655990 GCF_019279795.1 Protopterus annectens | reverse complement strand
GAAAAATGTTAATGAATTACTAGCAATCAATTAACTATTTTCATATTGCTTACTTTTTTTCTAATGGTGTCAACAATTTTGTGAGGGAAAGTACTGTCACAAGCACATAATGTCAGACAGAAGACATTTCAAGCCTTTCTGAGTATACCCTCAACAGAAAATTAATCTTACTTGTCTAACAAATGTCAACATTTTTCTTAAAGCACCTAACTCATACAATATTTTAAAGCATAAATATTTCAATGTGGATACTCCATTCTACATGAATTCTATATTAATGTTGCATTCTGAAATTTACTGCTAGAGCAAAATCTCAGGCAACCAGTCAGCTCCACTATTTCTTTTCCATTACAATTAAAAAAAAAATAAAAAAAAAAAAACAATTAGGTAAAATTTAAAAAAAAATAAGTAAATTTACACTTCTTTCAAACTGTAGCAAATCTGATCAGCTCCTGCACCAGTTGAAGAAATGAAACATGACGGCATTTCATCTACTCATTCATTTTTTTTTTAGTGTAATGAAAAAGAACTTAAAGAGCTGACTGGTGGGGGGGGCTAGAAATGGCAGCAGCATTTTACTGGCTCACCTGTTCTGAAAGAAGGGAGGCTCATAAGCACTGATGGCAGCCCTGGTAATGATCTAGGGGTACTACAAAATATTGGGGACATGCATCAATCATAATGGCCTCAAATTATTGCATGTCAGACTCTGGGGTTAAAATGGGTAAGGCATATAAATAAAAATCCTTATGGTCATAGGTTTGGTTGGGATGGTTTTAGATTAGGTCCAAAGGGGGTCAGGAGTGGCTACCAGCATTCAAGCTAGAAGACAGGCAGTTGTGGCAACAAAAAGTCTAATCCATAGAGGCACAAAAAAAGAGAACAAGAGAGAGAAAGAAATGGATACAGCCACAGGAAGCACAATATGATGTATTCATGTTGAATAAATGTAACATAAACTGTCAGGATGTAGATTTTTCAGTCAATGAGCAAAATGTTATGGTATGAATGTGAAAATTGATAAATGTCACATTTGTGTGAATCTGAGAAAAAGTTTCCTAATACAACTAGGTTTTTACAATAAATTGAGAACCTATTTATGACACTGAATGTGTTTTAAACCACTATATGTAAAAACTACCACTTCAAATTAGCAGTTCACCTTATCAGAACACTAGGGCTCCCTACTGAAATGTCGGCACTCCAAATGGTGAGGGTCAAAAAGCTGAAAAAACCCCCAAAAACCTGAGGAAGAGCGAATCTTAAAAATTGCTCTTCTCCTTTAAACCTCTTTTTGTAGAGGATGCAAGCCCCCCCACCCCCACCCCCTGCACCACCACAACTTATGGATTGCCATATCTCTGAGAAATGGGAATATTCTGAGAAATGGCTTCTCGGACCTCATTATATACAAGTCCATTTTTTGGCCATTCAGTCTCTGTGTTTTGGGACTCACTTTAGCGGGTCCCAACATTCCAAATGGTTACTGAATACTAAACTTCCAAACTCATATTTATTCATATCATCTGTGTGAACAATTCTGATGAGGGGAAAGCTAGTTGTCCCTTTGCAAATGTTAATTCACAGACAAACACATAATGTTACTGAATAACACAGATAAAAAGTATATTTAGGGGAAAGATACTTGACCTACTCTAACAACAGCCAAAATTTAACTGCAGTTCTACACAGACACTCTGTCTTCAAGGCTCTAACCAATCTGACAACCACTGCAACAGGTGAAATAATTACTTCACAGCAAAAAAATTATATATATATATATATATATATATATATATATATATATATATATATAAAACCAAATAACTAGTAACACCTGAACAAAGAGTACTTTCAACAAAGTACTTAAGTGGCCAGAGATGAAAACCTAGGAGTGAAACAAGACAAGGAAACAGGACAACGAGAGTGGCAATATAAATGAGACACCACAAAGTTGAGCACTATTATGTACTGGTGATCATTTCCTGGTAAAAAAAAGAAAAGAAAAAATCCATGTAAAATCTAAATCGCTATCTCAAAATTGCATTGTCTGTAAGCAAAGACTGTGAGAATAAAAAACATAAAAATATTTACTTTTTGTTGTACCATGCTTCCCTAACTATAACTATGCACGTGTCAATCTGATAATCAACTCTGCAAACTTATTCCATTTATCAACCAAGAACAACCTCCCTACCAGATTATTACCTACCTTTTATAGTACAAACTAACTTACTAAAATTTACCATTAACTACTTCATCCTATGCTTCCTATGCAACCTCCAAAGCTTATTCTATACTCTGCTCCCTGAAATTCTTATGTAACCTTTTAAGTTTCTGCTACTGTGCATATAAAACCTTATATTTACTCAACTCTCTTTTTAACTAAAACATACAACTTATTATACTTTTTTTAACATTCTCCTTTAGGTTTATAGCACTGTTTTATCTGTCACCAATATATATGTATGTAGTTTACATATTTTAACTACCTAAATACTCTATTGCTATTTTTATTGAAATGTATCTGTATCACTATTTTTATTGCACTGTATATCTTTGGAGCTTTTCTCCCCGGGCCTCAGCTGAAAAAGGCCAATAGCTCAGCTGGACATTCTCGGTCAACAAATGTAAAATAAATAAATAAATAAATAAATAAATAAATAAATAAATTGATTGATTAATTAATTAATTAATTAATTAATTAATTAATTAATTAATTAATGGTTCATTTTCAGTTGTTTCTTCGCTTGTGAGGTAGAGAAAGTGGGTTTCAGTGCCTAGGAAGCAGGTTTATCCACATATTTTGAAAAAAAATGATTGAGGTCATTAAAAACTCACATTTCAGATGCAAACCATGTGGTAATGTCACTTTGCAGGCTTTTATATTCCCCTACCTCAATGAAGTCTGTTCTTACAGAATCAAGGGAAACTGAGCTTTCACTACTGTTTGAGACCATGAAAGAAAGAAAAGTGGCTATAGGCGATTTTGCACCAGACTTCAGAAGCGCAACATATAGAGTTTGAGGAACTGATGTCCTTGCATACACTTCATGCATTACAGCTTCAGAAGCTGCAACATCTGAAACAAGTGACAGACCACATGAAACAGAAATACAAGTTCAGTTTTTTTCTTGTGCACAATACATAACTGATAAGATGAGTTGAGGTTCATGAGAATCATGACGGAAGGAGTAATTAACAAATACACAGTGTTCTTTGAAAAGGGGAAAGGTGAGCATCCCACGGCCCCTACTGAGGTTGGTCCTAACACTCTATACCCATTTCTAACTTCCTCATAGCACTACTTTCTTCCGCTGTTCTTCCCCCATTCTTCCCCCTATTCTCAGTCTCCTTTCCAACCCTCCATCCTAAACCCTTTTCTCCACTAAATCCAGTCTCCTGCTTTCTCACTTCTTTCTACCCTCTTCCTTCCTTCAAAACCTTCACTGAACTCTGTAAATAATGAAAATATCCAATGACTAGCCAATAATGTCAAATATTACTCTACTAAATCTGCAATGTGTTCTCAACATTTGTACACATTCTGTAACAATGTTATCTTGTATTATGTAATCCTGTTTTATAGTTTGAGTTTCTGGTCCAGGCTGAAAATGGTCCATGTGGATCAATGTTATACTCTGGGTAACAAAACAATACATAAAATAAATAAATCTGTTCGTGCTGTAGCTGTTAAAGTAAAATGGAAACTGAACTTTGGAAGTTATGAGACAGAACATGTAGATATGGCATTGCACTTCTGAGAATAAGGGGTTATGCAAAAGTCATACTTCACAATAATTAATATGCTTTTGTTTGCAAATAAAGAAGCGACCGTCATCAAAAGGGTTGTTGGACTATAAAAAGCTGCAGAATTGACAATTATTATTCTACTTTGTATGAGAGAGAGGCTTGTCATGAAAAAATAAAACTGGCAATATGAAAATTACATTAGTATTCCCAGCAGAGCTTAAGATATTGTATGGCGCAACTCATCAGAGAAACAATAGCTTCCCCAGTAATGCATAAAGGCATAAAAAAGGTTAAAAAGAAACTGTGAGGTACTACAAGCACTGGTTTTAATGACCTTGCAGCCCTTGAACATATCATGAGGCTTGTTTCCCTACTTATATGTCACTCCTGGGTTTAAAAAAGGTAAAAAAATAAAATAAAATAAAAAGGTTTAAAAAACCCACAAGATTTGTGGTTATAACTTCTGCACATCTGCACAATTAGTAAATTATTGTTTACTACTGTTTAGCCTCAGTATTATTTTATGCCCAATTTGATTGACAGGGCTCATAGTTCATCCTGCATATATCATAAGTTATTATCCTTCTTTTAAAATGCTAGATGGGTTATTTCTCAATTAACTTCATAATGGGGTATCACTGTCCCAAATATAAAAATAAGTTTTGTTTCACTTATTAAAGCTATTAGCTGGATGAATGGTTACCTCATACAAGGTATGTCAACAGCGATTCGGGTCATTTATTTACAGTGTAATTTATTATACCTGTTATAGATGGATTTGAATTATATCATTCTGGCTGTATGGTGTAGATTGGCAGAGCATCACTGTGTCCAGGAAGACTTGGACTCAATTAGCAAACCTTCCAAGGTACGGAAGTGGATTTCTGGTTTTGGCAAAAAAGATCATGGCCTTGAGACAACCATACATGAAGAGAAGCATAAAAAATCTGAATCTCCTATGGAGAATGGCTTACTTAGGCTAATCTCATCTCCTCAAATGGCAACATGGCTACTTACAAACAGTTGAGAAAAAAATAAACAAGTGAGGAAGGGTCTTCATGCTCAGGGGGAGTAGAGCCAAAAAATGTTTATATCCTGCTGTGAGTAGAAGTGATGGTCCATTGTCCTGTGGTTGTCTCTCCTTTTCCTTTCCTCTCTCTCCCTTTTTTGGGGGGATGGTATTCCAACTGCCGACTGTGCAACTATGAAGATACATAGTTTTATTTTCACAGGTGTTAATGATATCTGAGAATGGTGCTCAGGAAGTCAGTTTAGAAACTAATGGCCTAGGCTGTTGTTTTATTCATATCATGAGCTGAAAGATCTCTAATTGTTGTTCTACTTTTAAACCAAGATTTTAGGTTTAAGAATATGAAGTGCAGTCACATATTACACAAAACATTGGTTATTTTAGTAATGATCATAACTTATTGGGTTGCCAAATAATACTGAACTGTGTTGCGACATTCCCTGCTTGTGGCTATTGAACAATTGGATGGGCTGGGTTTTTTTTTTCATTAAAAATTACAGTTTAAGGAATATGGTTAGGAATATTAAGGATAACTTATCCTAGAATTACAGGATTTTGGTATAATTCAATCTAGCAAAGCACCTTGTTTTTCTACCCACTCTCAAGTAATGGTAAAAGTGTAGCAGCTGCCCTTAGTCAGACAAGCCCTTGAACTTAACTGGATGTATGACACAAGCAATTTGGTAATAATGGCTGTGGGAAAGAGAAGCTGATATAGTGGTTAAGGTGTTCATCTTATAGACACAAGGTGTAAGGTCTGATCCCCACATGGGGTAATTGGCTGGGCTTGAAATAGCCCACAAGGCCAGTTAGCCTTGTACTAGTTTATAGAGCTCCAGTGGTGAAGTTGGTTAGCACATGGCATTTGTATAGCATTACAAAGCATTGTTGAGGTTGTGAGTTCAAGCCTTGCCTGGAGAAAATTATTTAATATCTGTGTGGCCTAGTGGGTTAGTGTGGTAAGCTGTAGTTGACAGGGGCCAGGGTACAAAATGTGGCATGGGTAATTATTTTAAGATCTGTGTGGCCTAGTGGGTTAGTGTAGTAGGCTGTAGTTGACAGGGGCCCAGGTTCGAAACATGTCAGAGGAGATTATTTAACAAAACCTGCTGGAGAGACAGATTTATCTGCCAGAGGCTGCCCTGTCTTTAGAAAAGCTTTCCCATACATGTCAAACAGAGCAGCTCACTGACCCTCTTCAAGCGCAACCTTGATGAATGGATGGGAAAACACAAATTTGTCCCAGAGGTTCCACCTGCATCCCTCATTGAGATTGAGGTGCTGACTGAGGCTTCTTTTTGGGGATAAACTCTTGGCTAGGCTTGTAAGGGCCCTAGGGGCCATTAGCCTAGTAACCTCCTATGATCCTATGTGCTACGCTTACCTGCTTATAATTTTAGTCTCACCAATAGCAAAACATTGCACTAGAGTTGATAATGATGGGTCTACATTATAACATCGAATTTTATAAAGTTCGAATGTTATAATATCAAACCAGTAATGTCAAACACTGAAAACAGTGAAGGTGCAGGACATCGAATTCTTTCCCAGGGAAAGAATTTGGTGGGCCGTTGCTGTGGATTTGCTGTTTTCAGCATTCGATATGTTGGAACGTTACAAGTCGGGTTCAGCTAAGTGTGCGATTGTGTGTAGGTTAGGGCTAGGAGGCGGGTTAGGTGAGTTAGGGTTAGGAAGTGGGTCAGGTAAGTGTGTGGTTGTGTGGACGTTAGGGTTAGGGCGCAGGTCAGGTAAGTGTGCAATTGTGTATAGGTTAGGGTTAGGAGGCGGGTTAGGTGAGTTAGGGTTAGGGCGCGGGTCAGGTAAGTGTGCGGTTGTGTGTAGGTTAGGGTTAGGAGGCGGGTTAGGTGAGTTAGGGTTAGGGTGCGGGTGAGGTGAGTGTGCGATAGTGACGAACTTTAAGGTTAGGGTTGGGTTAAGGTAAGTGGATAGCTAGTAGTGTATGTAAAGTTTAGTTTAGGTGTAGGATTTTAAGTGTATGTGTGTGGATTGCTGTTTTTTGTGTGTGTTTGTGTTGTGTGTATGTTTCTCGGAATAGCAAATTTTTTCCCTTGGAAAAAATTTGCTATTCTAACTGTTCAATGTTTTCGGATTTCGGTGTTTGGGGTTCGATATTATAACATTCAATGTTTACAAACTTTGATGTTATAATATAGACTCGATAATGACTCCCATTCAGTTTGTATCCTATGGACTGCAAAGTAGTAGGACTAGAAAATGCAGCATGTGTTTTTTACAGCTATGGAATTTAAAGCCCACAGCTGCTTACACTGCTTTATCTGTCTAAACAAGCTGGTTAAATGTAGTACGCCTTTTTCAACACCTTTCTTTTTGTCAAATATTTGTATTGCTTTTACAAGAGGAACACTTGGACAAGACAAAGCAAGAGTTCTTCAAACATATGACAACTATTTAAACAGAAACAGAAACTGGATATAAAAGAAGTGTTGCAACAAAAGCTGAACTTCAAAACAGTGTAGCATTTTAATGCATACAAACAAATAAGGTGAGTAAAATATGTAATGAGACAAATGCCATAATTATTTCTAATGAATTATACTGCTTAAAATAAACAGTACTGTTTAGTCTTTTTCCACAGTATTTTTAAAAGTTAGAAATATTATGCCAAATAAAAAAGATTGTATATCTAAAAGCCTTGTTGGTGTAAGCTTCTGCTAGAAAATTAGAAAGTAAACAAAAAAGGCATATCTATGATGATATTTTTGTAATACTGGATATAGGCCATTCAATACATTTTAACACTCCAATGCAAGTTTAAATTAAAATCAAACTTTAGCAAAAGGCTACTGAACAAATCAGATTAATTTGTTTGCCAACCAAGTAAAAGGATTGACCAAAGGACCCCTTTCAGACAAAACAATATTTATTTATATGTCCATGTAAGTATGCACTTACATATTTATCTATTTGTTTTCCATTACTGGAAAGTCCAACTAGGCAAAGCCCCTTTTCAACAGAGGCCCATGGAGAAAATTTTCACATTACATTTATTTGCATAAGTTAACAGTAAAAGTTTACTACATAAACAATCAGGAATGTATAATTCAACCAGTATTCATCATGTTATAGCACCACATAGTATCTGCAGCGTGTTAAGCTCAAGTATATTTGTAGAACATAGTATAATCATCATGCTAAGCTCACACACATATCAATAGAACATACAGTATTGTTGTATAGTTGATATATATGATGACCTGATTTTACGGGAAAATTAAAATCTGATTCTAAGGTTGTATGATGAATAAGATATTAGCATTCATAAGGCACAGAAGACAATAGTAGAAGTTCACTGACTTGAATGTACAAGACAGCACAGGGGTCAGTAGTGGGGTTCATTTTTTCAGGAGAAGAAGCTGTAAAAGATATGGAGGTAAACTCATGCTTTTTACAAACTATATAAAGGGAAAGACAGATGACATAAACAAGAAAATATAGCATGAAAGACTGAAAGAATAAAACAGTGGTCTAAAACATAGCAACTTAAATTTAATGCAAAAAAAGCAAAATGATGTAACTAGCAAGCAAAATTCCTGGAAAGGAGTATATTGTTAGAAAGGGGCACATTGACAACAACACACATATAAAGGGGTCTTGCGGTAGTTAAGTCTGGTGACCTAAAGATAAATAAATAATGCAAGAGAGCAGAAATGGAGTGTGTCAGACTATCTAAATAAGTACAAGCTACAATGAATCTACACAGATGGCTGTCTGCAAAATTCCTGGAAAAGAGTATATTCTTAGAAAGGAAGCACTGCCAGTAAGACATGGGGATTGTTAAGTCTGATGACCCAAAGATAAATAAACAGTACAAGAGAGCAGCAATGAAGGCTGTCAGAATACCTGGATATAGAACCAGTCACTATAACTATACAGATGGCTGGCAAGAATCTTCTGGATCCATGCAGACAATTCTGGAAATTTCATCTTTGCAGACATAAACAAGACAGTAGTAGTCCACATGGAAAAAATTATGAACGACCTCTACTGGAGGCCAAATAAAGGCAGACTTCAAGAGTTTAAAAAGTTTAGTGTCGAAGAAAGAAGTCAGATGAATAAAACAAAATATGCATATTTTAAGTTCCTCAGTGGAATCCAAAAACTCAAGTGGGCATCATCTTTCAAAAATGGAAAAGAGACAGGAAAACAAAATTTTAAAATGCAAATAGGCAACTGTGAGAAACATTATTGTACAGGTAAGGTGGTAGATGATTTGAATGTCCTTCGGTAATCAAAATTGTGATGGACTTAAAGAATATGTTACCCAGTTCTTGTGAACCTGGAGAAAACATGTGCTAATCATAATCAGTGTAATACTGGAAATCGTTCATGTAAGTGTGTGTTCACAGAGCATTCCTAAGAAGTAAGGTTGCCAATTTAGTCTCTATTATTTGGAGAGGCTCTGGAAGAATGCAGATTTTTCAGACCCCTCCTGGGTTAACTAGTTCAGCAACAATGCTTCATTCCCAGGCAGCATCTAGCCAACTGACGGCTAAGGCCCTGTGCCTCAGCTGTCCCACAAAAATATTATGATGAAGTCTCACATGACTTCTTACCAGGCATGGGAAATTAATATGTATTATTCATACCCTTAATTCATATTTTAATCTTATTGGTTGAATTTATAAACAGCTCAAAACAAGAATGTGTTTTTTGCCTATATGCAGTGTGTGTGTGTGTGTGTGTGTGTGTGTGTGTGTGTGTGTGTGTGTGTGTGTGTGTGTGTGTGTGTGTGTGTGTGTGTGTGTGTTAGACTTAAAGGAAAATTAGGATGCATACTAAAGGGATTACATGTACTAGTTTATACATTAAAATGTAATCTTACACACTTTACATGCTGACTTTCAGTTTATTATGTTTCAGAAGTACTGTGTTTGTGAAGTGGTTGCCATCATTACATTTCTGAAGCATCTATTCATAGGTTCATAGATATGTACTAGGAAGTTGGTCTGCAGGCCATTTCAAGCCTAGCCAAGAAACCCATTCAAAAGTTCCCTGTTGCATCAAGGAAGCAAGACAAGACAGATCAGAAGAAGGTGCCTATCCAGTTGTTGAAGTTTACCTTAAAGGATGCAACAGTGCACCTCTGCTTGACATGTAGTAGAGGTTTGTTCCAAAGGTGAGAAACACAGTGGGATATTAATCTGTCGCACCAACATATCTTACTTATCTGCTGATGAAGGTTTGGTTAGTTTAACCGAGTATTTGATGTACCATTATTTATGTGAAGGAACATGATATCAAATAGTGTTGGAACTTTCATAGAATGAAAGGCTAGCTATAGATCTCCACGGAGAAGTCTATAAAAGACTGAGTATAGGAAAATGGCTGCCAACCTCTCCTGATAACCAAGACTTTTCAGGTCAGTGATCTTTTTAGTTATGAATCTCCGAGGTCTCTCAAGTTGCATGATATGTTTAGATAAATACATGCCAAAAGGTGCATTATATTTAATGAAGGGTCTGATAAGATATGGTTAAAGGGAAATTAAGACTTTTTTGGGTCTAGTGGAGATGCCTTTGGAAATTAGATGGGCCAGATAAAAGGCTTTCCAAACTACTGCAGGGACACGATGGTCAAAAGATAAGAATTATCAACATCTTATAAACAAGACTACCCAGAGCCCTACAAATAGTGTCTGATTGGAGGGGTGCATCTCTTATATGGTAAGTGAAACTGTTTTGTTAACCAAAATGAACTACGCTACCTTATTTTTACATTTAATTTAAGACCATTGTCCCTGCACCATTTGTTAACATTGTGTATGCCATGATGGAGCAGATCAGTTAAAGACTGAATAACAACACCCAATTTATAGGCATACGCAAACTTATTTAACCATAGGCCAGAAGTGCTGCCCTGAAGGTCTGAGATATATATGCCAAATAAGAGAGGACTCAAAACTGAGCCCTGTGATACACTATGGGTAACTGTTTTGCATTCAGAAGTGGTACCTGCTAATCTAACCACATGAGTTCTGTCAGACAACCAGTTAGCACTATCCTTTACACAATATAAGGATTTATATGCAGATTTCCAGATCCATCAATAATGCTTGCATGGGGAATAGTATCAAAGTCTTGGCCAGATCTAGACATGCCAGTTGCACTGCACAGCCACTATTTACTGCTTCAGTTACTTTTTCAAAGAAATTAATGAGGTTGAAGATGCAGGGCCTTCCTTTGGTAAAGCCAAATTGATGAGGGTCTACAGTTAAGAGATTATCAGTATCCAGATTTATGAAGAGTGTGTTAATACACCCCAGAGCGTTACATATGAGGCTAGTGAAACTACTAGGACTATAGTTACCAAGGTCTATCCATGGTTTCACATTCAATGTCGAGTCAGTGGCTGAGTACCCTGGCTACAAAAGCAAATTAAGGACTCATACAAGACAATCTGCAACACTTTCAGTGGGAAACAACATGGGTACAAGCAGTGGTATAAGCAGTCTTTATCATAGAAACACTTTTATTTGTGGATGAGAATCATTTGGTCTATCCACTTTGTCCATTTCTTACTTAATGGATAAGGTTAGCACCTACTTAGCCAACATAGCCAACAGGGTACTTATTTTCACACTTAGCAAGAAACCACTGAATGTACATCTCTTAGTTTCCTAAATTATGTTGCAACTTTTACCGTGCATCACGTTTAGGAAGGCTGTTCCAGTCATCTGGCACCTACTCTGCAATAAAAAGACTTCACTGTCTACTAACTGCTAGAAGAGGTTACTATTATTTGTGATCTTGTTGTTTTAATAGAACTGGTGGTTTGGAATTCTTAGTT
This sequence comes from Protopterus annectens, assembly GCF_019279795.1. Taxonomy (NCBI): domain Eukaryota; kingdom Metazoa; phylum Chordata; order Ceratodontiformes; family Protopteridae; genus Protopterus; species Protopterus annectens. The sequence goes on along the minus strand of NC_056725.1, from coordinate 1,935,644,379 downwards.
TTGCTGTAATATTTCCTTGAACTCCTGAGCTTTCACTCCAGTCAACTTGTAGATCATTAATCTTGGCGATCCTAAAGCTTTCTCTGACCACTGAATACAAGTGAGTGTGGCTACCAGTAGCTTATGCAGGGATTTGACTGCTTCCCTGGGGATGACTTTACAATCCTTGATATGATCCCAATGCCCCTTCCTTACTAAGAGGAAGATAACCTCCTCTGCATGCTGACCACTCTTGTAGGTGATTTTGTGGCTCTCCGTTGGAGAACCATGTGTTGGCCACTCCTAAGCCATTTGTCAAACAGAAGTCTAGAATGTCCCCTCCTACCCTATTTCAGCTGTACTAACCATGTAGACCCTGGCAATCCTCATATCCTTTTCTGTCTGTCCCAATATAAGCATTTAGGTCTCCCATTATCAAGATCAACTCACTTTGTCACACTTTATCAAGGGGATCTTGCAAATGCTGCCTTAATACCCTATCTTCCTCACCATCTCAGCCCTGCTATGGAGCATAGGCTGATATCATGATGACTGCCCTATCTTTGCACAGGAGTCTGTCACTTATTTTGATGACATCCCTAAATGTCTTCAGAAGACTAGCTCTCCTGCACACACACACCACAATTTTCACACCATGTTTCATCTGTCCTCTCCCCAAGTAGTAGACTCTGGATCCCAGGTCAACAGATTTTGATGCACTGCCCTTACGCCTTGTTTCCTGAACACACAGAATATCTAGTATCCTCTTTCCCGTCGTGTCATCTATGTTCACACTATGTCCTGTCAATGAAGCTACATTGCGTATAGGATCCTTAGTTCATTTTTGTCAGGTTGATATGTTTTATTTACAGCTTTTGCTCAACACTGCTATCTCAGGTAGTCCCAGCACCATGGTGTAGACGGATAAAGCCCTAACTACAGACCAAGCAATATGGGTTTGAATAACAGCTCTGGTATTTGAGGCAATGGCAGGGATGGGTGGGCATGTCCATCCCAGAGGGAAATGATAAGCTCAGCACACAGTGAAGGGAGGTGTATTGCACAAAGAAGGGAGTAGCCCTTGGATCATTCTGGGATAAGCACAGGAGGTGTCTCCCCCATGGACACCCTTAGGTTCCACTCTGGCATTGACCTGAAATTTGGTGTTAGTTTGGGGGAACAAAGAAGGGCTTGGTAGCCCTAGCAATGGATGGGGGCACTGGGGTAAAAGACTGGAAACTGTAAGTGGAGGGGCACTGCTATCCCAGGTGAACCAATCTGGACAAATGACATCAGCTGACCAGTAGCTTACTGACTCACGACTGCTGAGCCTTTTCATGGGTACATACTGGCCAATAGGTGCATGTAGGCCCCCTTCTACCATTAGCATGGTTCCCTCGTATAGTATGGAGAATGAAATAAACACACTAGGGAACAGCTCAGAACTAAAGTTTAGAGAATGTCGGGTCCTCATTCCACTTACCACCAGCAATAACCCATGTCCTTTTTTGGTGACATTAGTTGATGCTAACAAATTACATAATTTTTATGCCTCTGAGTGGTTAGCCCTGGCACAGCATACAGTTTGTGGTCCATGTTCTCCAACAGACCTGCACAGATGCAGCCTTAGTAACCTAATAACTAGCAATTCACCAGCATCTACAATGAATATTAAATTTCTGCTTCTGTGTATGATCTTTCAACTAAATTTGCATTTCTAGATGTTCAGAACACAAATAATACAGTGTACTGTGCAATGCTGTGTGATATGAGGAAATAAAGCCCTGAATACAACCCAGATTATTCAAAACTGAGCAGTGGCTCAGGTGCTGAAACAGCTAGAAAATGGAGGATGGGAAGGAGTAGCAATATTGTCATGCCCATTTCGAGGGTGGGTACAGTATTTCTTGGTGTTCCAATGCTCCACTACAAGCAGTGGCTTGCATAAAGGCCACTGACAAGGGAAGCACAGGTTTGACTTCCCAAGACAATGCTGGTAGGTCTTAGGGGCATGTGAAACAAAAACACATCACTGGAGCAGCAGTGGAGGCTCCATACTGATGTAGTGCCTATGTGAGCCAACAGGAGCTGGGTTAAATGCCTCCAAAGTTCACACACAAGGATGATGTGGGGCACGGACTGGAGACAGTTGAAGGGCTTATAAGAATATGTCCCCTTTGGGTCCTAGTCTGGAGAATAAGCTAGACTCACCTAGATGATGGGGCAGGACCCACTATCCACAGTCAGGGCTAGAAAGATATGATACCCACGGATCATGATCTTAGAGAGAATCCAGATTCACCGAGCTGAGGTGAAGAACACCTATCTCCATGATTGAGCAGTTTGTTAGGGTGCAGAACGAGGCACAAAGCACGCTCTAGGGTGCCTGAATGATAGTCATTTTGGAGGGCTCTCACCTTCATAGTGGGAATACATGGTATGGACGAAGAATTGACTCACATCTAATAGGGTGAGGCCTAATGATCAGCAAGCATGGAGGCAAAAGACACTCACAAACAAAAGAGCACAGTATAATGCTCTGAAAGCTGTACTGCTTTCAATTTCAGTGGCCTTTATGGGGGCGTATTAAGGTGGCACAGATCTTAGCTACAAAGAAGAATAAACAGCATCTTATGACTGCTCTCAAATTAGAAGAGTATTAACATTTTTTTTATATAGTTGCCTGTTTGCACAAAGGAAAGTAAATTGGTCTGTCTTGGATGTTTTTCAGCAATGACCAACAGCACATGGTGAAATCATGCAGAATGATAACATTTAAACTATAGCTAGTCAACCAGCTTGATTTTTGGAAAGTGATGGTTGCAGGACTATTCACAGACAGCTCATGCATACTTAAGAGAAACATATAAACACCACACTTACCCCAGACCCTGGAAGAGACAGTCATCAGTCATTGAGGCTTCTAGCCAAGAAATGATGCCATATTTCTGCACAGGATACCTCATGCAGGCACAAAGTAGATGTTTCCTTACCAGAAAATGCATGGCAGAATGCCTGGTTGCTAACAGAAGAAACCAAAGGTAGAAACAAATTCAGTAATGAAACTGCACAGTACTCTGTCTACTATGCTTTTGTCCAAGCATGTTTTTTCCCTCCTGGCTGTCTGTGCATGTCCATGTGCTAATAAGTTTTCAAAAGACAGCAAAATAAGAAAAATGCTGAGGTTAATCTCATTGAGATTCAGCCCCTTTGTGGGTGGAGAAGTGGGATGGGTGAGGATGCAGATCATGTGTAGGTAAGACCACACATTTCCAGGAATGAGCATGGAGCAGAAGTGAAGCCTGAAAAAGCAGAAAGGTTGAAAAGCCCATTCTCAGAAAGCAGACAAAAACACTTTTGCTGTCATACAGTACTTTAGCTCTTCCCAAAGACATTCGTTCACTGCTTAAACTGTATGTAGAGAACAAAGTTGACCTAAAAAAGGTATAAAAACAGCTTTAAAACTTGCAAAAAGCAATGTGAGCACTAAAACTTTAAAATACCCAAAAGCAAGTTGTAGCATTCAACCAATTTCAGGTTTTGCCAGTTTGGCCAGTAAGGATCTAGTTAGCATTGGAGAAATTTAGTTTATTCTTAACTTGTTCATATAGTTGAAGGATTTGTAGATATATTTGGTTTCAGTGGCTATATTAAGTTCATTTTCAGCCTTCAACTTCCTAATGGCTCCCTTATTTCTCTTTACTGGGTTGTCTAAAAGGGAAAAAATACTTGTGACCACCGATTGTGAGGAAAGAAAAAAAGTTAAATAGTACAGCTCCTTCATTCACCAGTAAGTGGTAATAGACGCTAATGTGATGTGTTTATTACACGCTCGCAGCAAAAATAAATTTTCCACTTAAACAATAATAGAGGAATTCAGCTCCACCTGCTTAAAGCTGGAAAATTAGAAGCAATGAATAATAGCTCACAGATGAAGGGTACCATTCAAGAGACGAGAGAGAAGAAAAATTTACAAGATGCTCATACAGCCAAGTTACAAAATATACCCGATTCAGCAGTTCATGAAACTGATTTATTAAAAAATAAAATGGGAAAATATGAAAAGGGCTGTAGTCCTTTGCAAAACAAGATGACTGATTTCTGAGGTAAGGATGAGAAAGAAAAATGTAGAAATTGTTAAAGGACTGGAGGGTGTTTTTCAGGCTATTTGTGGTTCAGTATTACATGAAGAAGGCATAAAGCCATTTGAAATTGACTGTTTTTAAAGAGTTGCTATAAGAATGGATACTACAAAAAACAGCCTTCGTCCCATCATAGTAAAGTTTGTTTGAAACGTAGATAAACTGAGGATACATTCAACAGCTAAAAGAAAGAAGACGATAAAAACAAGTGGTGCTTCAATATTGATTTTCTTCTGATCTATTTTCCAGGATATCTAAGCAGAGACATGCCTTTTCAGATATTCAATATAAACTATGGCAAAACCAAATGAAATCAACTTTTGTATATCCAGCAAAACTGAGAGTATTGTGGAAATCTGTTTTCTCTTGTTCTCCTTCAAAACTGAAGCCAGTCATGAAGTCTCTATTCTTGACATAATTTAATCTGTTTATTCATGGATATTTCCATATTACTTACCCAGTGTATAACCTTTTCCAATGATGAGCTTAACTGGTTATGGATATTTTTTGTTTCATAATCATTCATTTCTTCTCTAGGCTTGCTCTGATTTCCTATACTTCACCACAAAAGTGGTACATGGGGTCTGTTTAGTTTTGGGATCTCAGCAAACAACATGTCAATAAGGGTACCAACATAGAATGTTTATGTATAGCATAATAGCGAATGTACTGGACCTCAAAGTGCTTTTTCTGAAATCGCGGTACAGTGAAGAATGGGATATTTGCCCTCTCCTCACTGTAGTGCAATCTCAGAGTTGGAATATATATTTTGCGGGGGGTGTGGGGGGCACAGCCCCCCACAATAAGAAGTTTGCAGTCCGGTGCTTTCGATATTATGAGTGTTTGCAATTTGTGCGATTCACTCATATGATATAGACCCATGTATAACAATACTGTAAGATGTTTTATATTTAAATATTAATGGTGCACATACTTTTTCAAAGTTAAAATGTGTACTGCAATTTATAAAGACCTTTTCTGATGAAATGTTTTTGTTACAAGAAACATTTCAGTAATGAACAATGCATATGCATATTAAGTACATACAAGTGGGTTCAAATTGTTATTAACACTTTTGGCACAACCAAAACAGCAGGTGTAATGATCATGTACTGGTATTATCCAGAATATATAGTATGTGCTCAGGATACATGTTATCACGACTATCATGGCCTACAAATACCTGCAAAGGTACTACTGTGTCAGTATATGTATCTTTTTCTGAATACCATCACTTTTTGGATATCATACGGGAAATTTTGCAGAATCTAGGAAATATCTCTATTTGCTGTATTATATTCAAAGTTAGACAGATCCTTTCTTCCTAGGATAACTGCATTTCAAGTTAAACATGGAAGGTTGTTGCAACTGTGTATAACTCGAGAAAATCGATATGATGAGTTATGTATTTATAATCTAAAAGCCAGCAAATATATGAAGAACAAGTAACATGGATGGACTGGGTTGCATTTCAAACAGTTTAATAAATCCAAGGCAAATAACACAAAGCGCTTTTCATCTCATATAATACACAGATCAGAGACTTCTTCAGGTAAAATTACACACAGTAACCAACTCTTTATATTTATATATAGCAGAGTAATATAAAGAGTTGGTTACTGTGTGTAATTTTACCTGAAGAAGTCTGTTTATTAGATGAGATGAAAAGCGCTTTGTGTTATTTGTCTTGGATTTATTAAACTGTTTGAAGTGCAACCCAGTCCATCCGTGTTACTTGTTCTTCAGTTGTTTGGATTTTCTTTGATTTAAGCCAGCAAATATACACATATCTCACACATGGCTAAACTGGGTTTGAGAATTATTTTTTTATTATTATTATGTCCTATAAGTTTATGGGTTCATAGGTTTTTACTAGGCTATTAACCCCTGAGCACCTTTACAGACTAACCATGTATTCCTATGAACTTTTTAGCCCTTGTAATTTAAATACTAATGACCCAGAACAGGTGGAACATTTACATGTAGCCCTTTCCATAAGGGACAACTGTGCTACTCCAGGGATGTATTTGTGGTTTCCCATCCATCTGTCCAGATTACATTTAGATAGAGTAAGACAAGTACCTTTTTTGTATGGACAGGAAGATGATTCCAAAGAAGTAGAATTCTTTGTGATTTATCTCTATCCCTCTAACATGTTCTATTTATGTTGCAGAAAAAATTAGGATCTCTTAAGTGGGTGTTTATGCCACTATTGAACTGAGGGATAGATCCTATGTGTTTTTTTTTTCTGACATCCACTGATTAACAGAGAGACTTGAGTACAGAGCAAACTGACCTATGTGCAATCATGAATATGCCTACTTTCGTCAGCTATGCACTAAAAATTAGTATGTCTCTCTCCCTGTCTCTCTCTGTCACTTCACTGACTAAATCAGAGAAGTGAAGTGAAGGGCCGACCTCTCTAAAAATAAAAGAAAAAGAAGCGCAATACTCTACTTAGCATTAATGAAAGCAATAAAGAAGACTCACAAACACAGGAATGAAGGGGGTCTATATTTTAGAGGCTGGCATACAATTCCAAACTTCCTGGCTGCACCACTGTATATGAATTGAGCACTCCAATCTTGCTGGTGCTGTCATGAAAACTGACTGCAGAAGCTTTTCATCTTACTTGTTCCACATACAGTATGTTGAGACTCCTACCCAAAATAAGTATAAGAGTACAACTACTCAACAGATTCAGACATAAGGCCAGATTCCAAAAGAGCTGCTTTTAGTGTAAGTCTACCTTCATTCCAAAAGAATTGCTCTCAGAGTTAAGTGACCTACTTCGGTGTAAGGCCTATCTGTAAACAGGCTTACACTGGGGCCAGATTCCAAAAGATCTGCTTTCAATCTGCTCTCAGGGTAAGTGGTCACTTACACTGACATCAAGTCTTTTGGAATCAGGCCCATAATCTCAGGTGGACTATTATTCCATGGTAAGACTAGTTTTCATTCTCTTCTAAAATGCAATGTATGTTAAGATTTTACTCAATGATATAGGCATTTCAATGCGCAGTGAATGTGACTGATCACAGGCTGTACCTATTTTAGTAGGCAGTATATGCATAATCAGCACTCATTCATACTTTAATAAGATCACATATGTACTACAGTTCATGAAGACAACTAAGGCATAATTAAAAAAACAATAGGAGAACCATTATATACTACAAAAAGCTGCACATTATCATACATTCACAACAGACCTAAACTATCAGTAGAAACACTAAATGGTAACAAACTTAATTATTACAGAATTAACTATAATACGATATGATGAAAAGGCTACAGTACAGACTGAGTTAATGACACTAAAAGGAACAGTGTATGCAACAATGTAACACTGCAACAATTAGGGTGACATAGGAAAGGTAAAAGGGTTAAGATATAAAACCAGCAAGGCCATGATAAAATATGGCACAGCATAGAGCAAAGAATGTGTGAAATGGAAAGACAGGCATAATTCATGTCAGGAGAAATTAGTACCAAGAAAAAAGAGAAATAGGAGAGTTCCAAGATGGCTGCACACTGAATAACAGCTTGTTTCTAGCTCTCCCAGTGTGAAAACAGAAACTCAGCAGAGAAGGCCAGTAAAGTTGTGTTTTATGGGTGAATTTCAGTTACTGGCTAGTAAGTACACTGCCTGTATGCCAGGAATAAAGAAATACAGAAGACCTTGAAAAAATCAGCTACAAAAAGTGAGGAAGAAACACTGACTAGGGAGAGTTGTGCACTGTTCAGCAAAAAGTAATGCAACCTTAGGTTCATAGGTTCATAGAGTAGTACTAGGCTAACTGCCCTTGCAAGCCACTTTAAGCCTAGCCAATTATCCCCTGTGAGATTCAAACCATGTACCTTGTGTTTGTAAGGCAAACACCTCAACCATTAGGCCACCCTCCCAACTTCCAATAACCTACAAGATGATATAAAACAACTGCATACAGACCTGGTTAAAATAAACACAACACTGATAGAGTATATTAACACAAACAACAACAGGCTGAAACAAATGGAAGAAGCTTTAAACAGATATTCAGATGAGATGATGAAGCTGCAAAATCAGAGGTCGAAATGAAGAAAAGCCTGGCTGAATATGAGACTGCTCATGAAGAGATGTTTCAAAAAATAATAGAATTAGAGGGCAGAGTACATAGGGAAAACATGAGATTTTCAGCTATATCAGAGAAGCTGGAAGGAACCGACTGCATTAAATTTATGAAAGTACAAATAAGCAACTAGATTGGTATTTCACAGTAGGACTTATTAGATAAATGGTCACATTGTTCCAAATCTAGCTATAAGAAAAAGGAGAAATATTGGGCTGGCAGCAGAGAGGCAAAATCTATGGGTCCAATGCAGAACCATGTAATAAACCTGGGCTATCATTGGACAGATATCTCTAAAATGCTGAGTCATGGTAGAATCATCCTTGCCCTAACAGAGTGGCTACAAGTAGTCAGATACTGTGGTTAAGGCACACAACAACATACTGCAAAGCTAGTTTTGAATCTTCTTCCTCCATCTGCATAATACAAGGACCAAATCAAACAGCTTTAATTTTATGCGCTCCCATGTCAAACAAGAAAAGTGTCTTTATAAGTTAAAAAAAATAATCTGCATACTGAATCTGCATAGTAAAGGCATGCTTTTTTAACAGGGATCTTAGATTGCTTGGGATGAAAGACTGTGCTAGGTAAATGGGAAAATGATATTTTGTCTGAATACTTGTTCAAAGGTCAAAGCGTGACAATACCGAGGTCTTCTTGAATATGATTAATCTCAGAAATATACCCCATAACAATTTACTAGGCTCACCTGCTCGGAGATTTCCATCTAGACAAACCAGAGCAACCTTGCCTATCAGTTCCAGTTTGTTGGTGCCTAATGGTAAAAACACCAGAGCAATCAAAGACCAACTACTCAAAAAACATTCATTTCAGAAGTCCAACTCTGATTAAATGGGCAGATGTCTTCATCCATTGAAAGAAGGAGTGATAGTGAGGATGCAAACAGAAAAAGGTTTTGATCGAATTGGTCAAGCGAGAGGTGTATGTGTCGAGGTGAGATCTTACTTAGTAGAATCTGAGAGAATAGAATGTAGAAGAAATCGCAGTCATCTTCTTCCGATGTCTGAATCGATATCGCAGCATTGTACCTGTGATACTCTAGATCTCAGAGAACACAGATGACGTTCCTGTTGAAGGACATGTCTCAGTACCTTTTCCCATTCCTGATGATGTCCCAGATCTCCATGAAGTCGAACATTCATTAAAGACAGTCCCTGTTGCTAAACCCAGTCCTAATTTTTATGTCACACAATCAGGTTGTATTTCTAGACTTAGCCCGGGATTCAGAAAGCTCTGCATGGCGTGCAGGAATAGTGCAAGAGCTGCTGGAGGCAATATGGCCACTGAAAGATCCAGGAACAAGCTCCCGGGACATGCACGAGCGCTCCTGCACTATTCCTGCACAGACACATCTCCTGTATGCTAATTACCCTATTTGCAGGTGAAAACCATGCAAATGAGGTGAATTAGCAATCCAGAAAGCTGTCAGCCATCCGTGCAGGAGTAGTGTAACCTGCAGAAATGTATTCAGCTGGTGACTGAGTACATTTCTGCAAACTACAAAATGGAGCCATGAAAACTCCAAATAAAGGCTGTATATAATGTGGAAGGTGTTCCAATGGCCAAATATATGGCCAATGGCATGGAAAATAGTTTCAAAATAACAAAAAATAACTTTTTTTTTTTGGACAGTTTTGGCCATTTAAGTGCGGCATTCAAACGGGATCGGCCCGAAAATAAAACTAAAACCTTGAAAAAAAGCTTTTTAGGCAAAATCACAATTTTGCCACTATAGTGAATGGCAGGCAGAAGGCAACAAGGCCACTGAATATTGGTTGCTAAGGGGGAAGGCTCAGTGTCAGACTTGTAACATGGCATTAGCAGTCAATTCTATGCAAATGAGAATGATACTGAATCACAGATTTCCCCTCATTGCTAGCCAGCACACAACCATGTAGGTGCAGGAAAACCATGGTGCAAGCCTAAGAGTTAGCTGACATCATAGAGGGGTGTGTCAGGCATACTGTAAGCTTATTGGAGCTCTGTGGCTCGGGTTTGCCCTTAGCTTAGCAGAGCTAAGGAAGGGTGTGTGTCTGAAGTTGCCTAGTAGTCTTTACATTGCCTAAATGGGTGGGTGCACACTAATATAAACTAATCAAACAACTTTCCCTCTGCTTTTTCACCAAAACTCTACACCACTGGTGTACACAAATGGAAAAATTTTATCTAACAAGCTCTCATAAATCAACATGTGGAAGAGGCTGAGGGTGGTGAGGATGACAATGCTGACAGCCAACCCATAGTGAGGAGAAGGGGAAGAGTGTACAGACCCAGGGTAACCTACCAGGGTTTAAATGAGCTGGAGATAGTGGAGCACTACAGGGTGGACAGGGACCTCCTACAGCAAATTCTTGAGCTGTGCCGACCACGCCTCTCACCCAGAACCAACAGAGGGGAACCCATCTCAGTGGATACCAAGGTATGGGTAGGCTTAAGAATACTAGCCACAGGTACCTTCCAAAGGGCAACTGGGGATATCATGGGGATCTCACAGGCATCAGCATCCAGGGTACTCCACCAGTTCCTGGATGCCATGTCAGTACATGCCGGTGAGCACATATATTTCCTCAACACCCGTGAGGTGTTGACCAGAAATTGACCAGCAATATGCGCTGACCAGCAATATACATCTCTTCCACCAAACAGCAGAATACCCTGAGGTTATGGGTGCTATAGACTGCACGCACATGCACATCAAAGCACCACCCAGTGAGCGGGGTAGAGTCTACATAAACTGCAAGGGCTTCTTCTCCATCAACTGCCAGGTTGTGTGCGATGCCCAGGGCATTATAATGAATGTGTGTGCTGGCAGCACTGGAAACTATCACGACTCCCACATCTGGCATATGACACAGCTGTACCAGAGATTTGCCAGTGGGGACATTCCATATAGCCACATAGTGGGGGATGCTGGTTACGCACTGGAGCTGTGGCTGATCACACCCATCAGAAATGCACACACACACACCCAAACAAGAACTCCATAATGAGGCACACGCACAGACCAGAATCATAACAGAACATGTGTTTGGGATGCTCAAGTCACGGTTCCAGTGCCTGGAAATATCCGGTGGAGACTTGCAGTACTCACCAGCTACATGTACCCAAATTGTCATTCTATGTGCCATGCTACACAATTTGATCCTGCGGAAACAGCTGCAGCAGGAACAGCATGGGGCAGGGCCACACAGCCCTCCACCATTGCCAAGGCCAGCACCGGCACAGAGTGACTCAGAGGAGGAACAACTTTAGGCTGCCCCAGTAGGCAGAAGGAGGCATGCCCAGTATGCCCAGGCCTTGGCAAAGAGGCAATGCATAGCACATACACTGACATGGTAGGAACCCAGGGAATGACACCTCACTCCGACTCGCACATACAGTAAAAGGGATGCCAAACATGACACTACCTGTGCTTAACCATGTATAGGGAATGTACTATGTGCATCCAACATAGTCAGCCCTCCAGCACCATCCTCAATACTGGCACAGCCACAAGGTAAGTCACTCTCACTATCAATTGCTGAATGCAGTAGTATGTTGTGCTACCTGTATCTATGGTATGGATGTGAGCATGTTAGGGAATCGGGTGGCTGAATGGGATGGCAGCAGATAGTAGACACCTATAATGGCAGCATGAAATCCTTAACAAATACCGGTGTCAACATAGTCAGCAGTACTAGACAAGGTGACAAAACCCACTGCAGGACATGTGGTGGGCCAAATGTGTGTCCATAGGACAAACACATGCATGTCAGTGAGGCTCACATACCCAACAACAGTCTCACCCAGCAGGACAGGTGCAGACAAACACAAAGAAAGGCTGTGACAAGGTGTAGACAAACACAAAGAAAGGCTGTGACAAGGCCTCTGATTGATGGCTATGGAGAACAACCCCCTCCAGACCTACACAGACAGACTACAACAGGTCAGGCAGTGGGATGTTAGTTCTGAAGGGTAAGAAGTCTGAAACTGAAATGTAGGTCAATAAAACCTAAGAACTGTAGTACACTGACATGCCTCTAGTCTGCATGATAGGTCAGAATATAGAATGAAATGGAGTACCTGAAATACCAGTACAGTCATAGCAAATGTTTACAGTTATCAGGTGTGCCCCCCCCCCCCACACACACACAATCCTATGTAGAAATGTAGTAACATGTTTGCGTAGGTATAATAACAGTGGAGCACAGATTACCTTAGCTGGCCAAAGTAGCAGGATAGATTGTAGCACATGTACAGTCTGCAGGGCTCTGTGTATTAGGTTGTTGTGTTTTGTATATTGTGTGAAAGTGGTCAGCATGTAGGCATGGAGGGTTGTGCCCTGTTGGCCAATGGCCAGTACTGTTGATGACAGGGCCAAGTTCTCACAACTGCAGTGCCAAACACAATGCATCCCAGCAAGACACAATCCAGCAGTAATCCATACTAATTGTTCGGAGGTAATATGTGTCACCATCCGAAATATGGACATGTCATGAATGTGGGCCCAGACATACAAACAGTACACAGGTGGAAGTACGCTAGACAGAGAGTATATAAAATGTTACTGTCAAATAGACACACCTTTGGAATTGTACATGCAGGTTAGCAGCACATTAGTTGGCTGTGTAGTATGGAATACTGACGTAGTCTGGCCAAACACTGGCAGACCACAAAAGGCACAGGTATGAAGTACTGAGAATCTGCCCCACATCTATCTATGAGTCAGCTGCGAGTAGCTTCCATAGCACACATGCACCCAGCTCACCCCATCATCAACCACAGGTGCCTCACAGGTCTTATCCCTGCTGTTGGGAATGAGTACAATATGCCCTCTCATCTCTGTATGGGAATAGCCACAGAATGCAGCATGCTGAAGAGGTGTCCCATGCAGCTGTGTCCCTAGCTGTAAGCAGCACCCTGCCAGCATCCACACCAATGGATTAATAAGGACAGGAACTACTGACATTAACACCTTACACACCTACCCTGTCACCCCAGGGAAATATAGTGGCTTGCAGCCTGGGACTGTAGGAGTGACACAATGCACCAGACTGCTACAGATGGCCTGCATCACTACCAAATGCCATACAGTCCTCTGTCAAAGGCCTGGGTCTCACCCATACTGCCAATGTATGTTATCTCATGGACTCACAAATAACAACATAACACAGTCCACAGAACACAAATGCAAGGCCATGTCGACAAATCCCAGTAGCATGTCCACCATGTCCTACTGCATGAACTGTGGACTAACCCTAAATACTGCTGGGATGAAATGATAATTATAGGGATACTTATCAGATGTTTGCATAATGTTTGGAATAGGATAGAATAACAGAGGGGGGAGTAGAAGCATGGGTGCCATGGAGTGTGTGAAGTCTGAAACTCTGATGTGTGCACATACTATCCCTGCCTGCAAACACAGGAATGGGTGGCCACAAACCTGCTCGTAAACCACAATGTGAAGGGGTAATGACCAGAAATATGAGCCCTGCCTTTGGGTAACCTGTGTGAATCTGTACAGCTGTGAGGTATGGCCACAGCAGGATACGGCCATACTGTCACGTCAATGGATGTACAAGCAAGGAATCCTCAGCCACCACAGTACCAAGGTGCTGAACCATTTACACAGACACATCAGCAAGTGTCTGCAGCTCCCCCTCCAAAATGGCATGATTGTGCAAGAATATGTAGGCTGCAGACCATATCTTGTGCTTCCCAGAAATTACTGCAAGCAAATATGTATACCTGTCAGTAGTTGATGACATAAAACGTCACAGTGTAAAACTAACACCAAAACCATGTAGCAGAAGCAGCACAAATACAATTAGTTACAGTATCCCACTATCCTTTGCCCATTGTGACCCCATATTGTCAACTGATCTACAAATATCCTGCAGAAACAGGTTGTTTTCTGTAGGTGTAGAACAGAAACAACCTACCTGGAATGGATTCACACATCCAATACAGAAGGTCATACTGGGCATGCTCCCACACGTAGAGAAACGAAGCCCATGTCTGACAACAAATTACTGAAAAGTCATACTGGGCATGCTCCCACACTTACAGAAATGAAGCCCATGTCTGGCAACAGTGTACTATATATACTTGTCAGTCACATATGTTTGTGCACACACTCCACATTGCACACCACTCATGCTTTGCACACACATGGGATAGGAATACACACATATATCCAAGGACAACACACTATAATAGACGAAACATACACATACACAGATGTGTGGAAGAGAGTGACAGTGACAAAGAGCTTCCCATCATGAGCCTTGTCCCACCCAGCACACATCCAATTGGCAAATACCACATGATGTGCAAATGTCTATCACTGTAGACATTTGCTTCTGGTATCCCTCAGCATTATAGTGTCTGTGGTGCTTGAGATAACTGTGTAACATGACTATACAAGTCATTATTCATCTAGCAGTTGTATACACACTCCTGTTAAATGTAAACCTGTGTGTGACTGAGTGTTGTGTGTGTGCTTCTAGGAGAATGGTTTATGGACAATTCACATACACTGCACTCCCCATTGCCCTACTCTGGCAAGCCTGCTGATGTTATTCAACTTGAAATACACCTTTGGGGAAGGAGTAGCCCTATAAGCTCTGTGGGTCATGCTATAGCTGCTTAATGCTGTAGTGTGATGTACTAGTTAGGCAGGAGCTCTAATCACAGACCTGGCAACTGTGAGACTCTGTGTGGGTGTGTGTTTGGTCATGTGTGTAGGGATCAATGCTTTTGAGACCATTCACTGTCACTACATTTTCCATTGCCCTACTTTGGCAAGCCTGCTGATGTTATTCACCTTGAAATACACCTTTGCAGAAGGGCTAGCCCTATAAGCTCCATGGCACATGCTATAACTGTGTAATGCTATAGTGTGATGTACTAGTTAGGTAGGAACTCTAATCCCAGACATAGCAAGTGTGTGTGTGTGTGTGTGTGTATGTGTGTGTGTGTGTGTGTGTGTGTGTGTGTGTGTGTGTGTGTGTGTGTGTGTGTGTGTGTGTGTGTGTGTTGGGATCAATGCTTTTTAGGCCATTCACAGTTACTACACTTTCCATTGCCCTACTTTGGCAAGCCTCCTGATGTTATTCACTTTAAAATACACCTTTGCAGCAGGGATAGCCCTATAAGCTCTGTTGCATGTGCTATAACTGTGTAATGATATAGTGTGATGTACTAGTTAGATATGAGTTCTAATCACAGACATGGCAATTGTGACATTGTTTGTGTGTGTGTGTGTGTGTGTGTGTGTGTGTGTGTGTGTGTGTGTGTGTGTGTGTGTGTGTGTGTAGGGATCAGTGCTTTTGAGGCCATTCACAGTCACTACACTTTCCATTGCCCAACTTTGGCAAGCCTGCTGATGTCATTCATCTTGAAATACACCTTTGGGGAAGAGCTAGGCCTCTAAGCTCTGCCCTAACTGTGTGATGGGATAGTATGATGTACTAGTTAGGTAGGAGTTCTAATCCCAGTCATGGCAACTGTGAAACTGTGTGTGTGTGTGTGTGTGTGTGTGTGTGTGTGTGTGTGTGTGTGTGTGTGTGTGTGTGTGTGTAGGGATCAGTGCTTTTGAGGCCATTCACTGTCACTACACTTTCCATTGCCCAACTTTGGCAAGCCTGCTGATGTCATTCATCTTGAAATACACCTTTGGGGAAGAGCTAGGCCTCTAAGCTCTGTAGTGCGTGCCCTAACTGTGTGATGGGATAGTATGATGTACTAGTTAGGTAGGAGTTCTAATCCCAGTCATGGCAACTGTGAAACTGTGTGTGTGTGTGTGTGTGTGTGTGTGTGTGTGTGTGTGTGTGTGTGTGTGTGTGTGTGTGTGTGTGTGTGTGTGTGTGTGTGTGTGTGTGTGTGTGTGTGTGTGTGTGTGTGTGTGTGTGTGTGTGTGTGTGTGTGTGTGTGTGTGTTTGTCTCTGTAAGGCTCAACACTTTTGAGGCCATTCACAGTCAATACACTTTCCATTGTCCTACTTTGGTAAGCCTGCTGATGTCATTCACCTTGAAATACACGTTTGGGGAAAGACTAGCTCTATAAGCTCCTTGGCGCATGCGATAAATGCAGTACACTGTAGTAGCAATACATATCTAGGTAGGGGTTTCAATCTCAGCACTGTCAAGTGTGTGTTTGTCATCAGTATCCTGTGTGAAGGTAGCTGTGATTGTGTAATAACAGGACTCATTGTGGGGTGGGTTTTACAAATGTCTTATATTGAGGATCTATTATATGTCACAATGTCCACCATACAAGGACACCAGATGTCAAATACCAGAGAGGCTGGTACAGACAATTCATAGCCCACATGTGACATTTTGGATTGGGGAACAATATAGGCAACCCTTGTATTACCCAGAGAACACTATCCACCCATCTCCCATACACAAACAGACTTGGCTAGGCAACAGCCAATATGTTGGTAATTCCCTGCATATTGCCCACAGGTAGTAACCACGGTGTGATTGCAGTGGACTACAGAGCACATGGCACCTTGTTCCATCCCTACAATAGGGAAATAATTGCTTACAGTGTTCCTTTGCTATGTTCCCTACTGGATGCCTACAACAACTGTACAGTAAGCAAATGTAACCCACAAAGGAAATACCATGCCTTATAAACATGCCCTGTATGAACAGATGCCACTAACACCACTGAATACCTGTATCGTGCTGTCAATGTAGGTACAGGATCAACCTCAGTTCCATAGCCAGTTCTCACCACATGAGGTCAGGAATGCCACATCAGATGATAACAATCTGCCCACACAACATGCCCCAAACACCCCAGGTACACTTCCACATGTCACAGAACATGCATGTGGGACATGAGCACATCCCAGACACCGTCCATGTTATGGAATATAGAACACATACATGGCAAGCATTGCACAGCACTGGCCACCCATAATAGTAACCCAGATGAATGGATGGTGAATATAATACCCACCTGTGTGGGCCAATCCAGGGACTACACCCCTGAGCCACACTGCAGACCATTGTCATGTGGCCTGATGCCAAGGTATACCCTTTGCCTAGCCATGTACAGCCTTCTGGCACAGTCAATCAATACACACCTGTGAAGCAATGAACCCATGTATGTCAGTACTGGCAAATCTGTGTGTGTGTGTGTGTGTGTGTGTGTGTGTGTGTGTGTGTGTGTGTGTGTGTGTGTGTGGAGATTAATGATTTGGAAGCCATTCACACTCACTACACCTCCCATTGCCCTACTGAAGCATGCCTTCTGATGTCAGCCACCTTGACATATCCTTTGCCCATATATCAGCCTGATAACCTCTGTGGTCATGTGATACCTGTGTAATACTATAGTGCAGCAAACTAGTTAGTTAGGAATTCTAATGCTGACCCTGATAACTGTGATAATGTGTGTTAGTCTCTGATATAGTGTGGTTGTATCTTCCTTG
This sequence comes from Protopterus annectens, assembly GCF_019279795.1. NCBI lineage: Eukaryota > Metazoa > Chordata > Ceratodontiformes > Protopteridae > Protopterus > Protopterus annectens. The sequence goes on along the minus strand of NC_056725.1, from coordinate 1,935,626,694 downwards.
ACACCTGCTTTTGTGGACAAGCACATGTACTACACTTACCTTATCCCTCTTTTATCACTGTTGCTGATGTCACTCACCTTCAAAGATACCTTTGGACAACTCTCCGACGTGTAAGCTCTGTGGCGCATGTAATAACTGCATAAAAATGTAACAGCAATACATAGTCAGGCAAAGGTTTGAAACCCCATACTGGTAAGTGTGTGACACACAAATGCTTAGCTCTTACTCTCCTACCCTCCTAACTTCTTACTTTGTCTCTGTCTCTCTTACTCCCTCTCTGGTGCATGTGGAAAAGTACACCTGCTTTGCTTAGGCAGCAGCTTGTGTTTTGTAAGTGATGCTCATGATCAACTGATGGCCTGTGCACGAATTGCAGTCCCCCACTAGCTGATTGTATATGGAACAGCTGTGGTAACATTCCCATAGCCAATTGCATGGAAACACACTCATAACTAGGAACATCATGTGGGTGTAGGCCCTTTTCATTCACTGTAAGCAGGACTTCATGTCAGTGTTTGGCAAACAGCATCACAGAGGGTAGTGGGATATACCTCTTACAACATACACTGTGGAGACAGGCCAACAAACAGGAGGGGGATATTCCAGACATAAGGACAGAATGTAAGTCTTGCTCTTCTACATTTGAAGTAATGTTGGTTTAACAGGGTTTGTGTGGATATGAATAAAATAAAAGTACCAAGCCTGCAAGGCTTAAAATAAAACCAGTTTTTAATACACAACAGAACAAAGTACAACAAAGTAAGCGCTTTCATGGTTCTCACACCGCTTCATCAGACATTCTCAATACAGAAAGAAAGCAATTAAATAGGTTGCAAAGAAACAATCAAACCAATAAAAGACAAACCTCTAATTAAAAAGACTATACTAGTGTTTCAGAGGGCAGGTCACCGCCCCTCATATCCAAATCTAAAACCTGAAGTACAAAAGATTTAAAAACATGTGTTACCCCATTTTCTAAAATATGTAGTCCCAAAGCATTACTTTCTTTGTTATTCCTGATATCCCTTTGGTGCTCTAAAACCCTTTCTTTAAGGGATCTGTTAGTCTTACCTATATAAAAAACATGGCACAACTGGCAGGAAGCAAAGTAAACACTGTTAGCTGTTTTACAATCAGCATAAAAACTAACATTAATGGTAAAACCTATGTTGGGATATGTGTATGTTTGGAGGGTACTAATATATTTACAAGCTGAGCAATTCCTACAGGAAAAGGTGCCAGTCCTAATAGACTCTAACCTATTGTTAACATAACAAGATCTACAACAAAGATGCTTCTTCAAGGACTTGTTATTCCTAAAAGAGAAATTGGGTGTCTCACCAATCTTCCCTCTGAGTTCTGGTACACAATTCAAAAGTTTCCAATTATCCTTAATGATGTCACAGAAATTGCTAATGTCACTAGAATAGTGTAATGAAACCCTAAAAATATCTCTGTCAGCCACTGATGACACAACTGGTTCATTACTGAACTGACCAGCCTCAAAATGAGGTTTACACCTACCTTCCCTCTGTGTCCAGGCTTCTGAGATACATGTGTCTATATCAGGGCCAGTATAGCCCCTCTCAAGAAATTCCTGCTTCAATAATTCGAGGGCTTTCTGTGCAGCCTGATCATCGTTGTGCAAGCATAACAATCTATACACTTGGCCTTCAAAACATTATGAGGGATATGCCTAGGGTGCATTTTTTTTATTTATTTTGATTGTATCCACTGGTACGTTCATTTTGTGGATGATATTTTTTGTTATGGCAAAGGACTGTGGAACAGTTAGAACGTTTTATTGAATTTCTACATCAAACGACTAATTTTCTTAGTTTCACATATAAATACTCTACTGAAAACATAGATTTTTTGGAAGTTCAATTGAATAGGTCTGCCCTAGCTAACCTTACTACTAGCATTTACAGGAAAACTACACAGAAGAATGTTCTTTTATATAAAAGACACAGAGGGAAGGTAGGTGTAAACCTCATTTGCACTTACTTTGTTGTACTTTGTTCTCTTGTTATTAAAAACTGGTTTTATTTTAAGCCTTGCAGGCTCGGTACTTTTATTTTATTTTTATTTACCTGTTTTTATTGTACCGTTCTCAGTCGTGTTGTTGTTTATTTTTTACTATATTTATATATGTTTTGAATTACAACACGGCCATGGCTGAGAGTGCTTTTATTGTACCGTTCTGAGTCGTGCTGTTGTTTATTTTTTACTATATTTATATATTTTTTGAATTACAATATGAGCATGGCTGAGAGTGCTGCTATTGAGTTATGCTATAGATTGGAAGCCTCCCAAATGACTATGGATGCTGCAGATCGCTTGAGTCATATTTTGAATATGAACAGTAACCCACTTATTGGTCTATGCTTAACACTGACCTGACTTCTACTTCTAATGACAACTCCAGTGAGAATGAGCAGTTTTTAGCCTTTATGCTTTCTTTTAGAGACTTAGAAAACAAGCTCTATAAATACTAACGTTTACAGTGGCAGAGGTTGCATTTAGAAGCTTCTCTACAGCATAATGTCATTCCCAGAGGGCTTCGTGTGTTGAATTTCAATAGTTATGGCGACTCCTATCCAGAACTACTGAGGAGATGGCAGCAGCTTAATTTACAGTTCAGTACTGAATACATTAATCTGCTGATTGCCTTTTTTCTAGTCATGGAGAAGCAACTTTTAAGTGATATTGTTAGCTTGCAAGCTAACATTTTCAAACAGTTTACAACAGATGTTACTGCCGATAAGTTAGATCGGCTGTATGACAATATCATGGCTTATGAGAAACGCCTAGAATTGGCAAAAGTAAAAAAAATTACAAAGGGATATTCGAGATTTCCACAATAATGTGGTTTTTGCATGGCCGAGGGATCAACCTAACACTCGTGTGACCCCTCATGTTGATCGGATACCCCAGGAAACAACAGACACTTTGCTAGGCACAGGTAGTGTTCCTAAGCCATCTACTTCAAATTTGACTGTGCGAGAAGCTCCAGCAACTGAGAAATCTGTTTCTTCACAGAATGTGAATAATGCACCTGTTTTGCTAAGTAAGAAAAATCCATCTTTAACTACCACCAATGAACAAAAGAGAGATAGTATTACAACTTCCGTACCACGAGGGGCTGCTGTTGGCGAGAGTTCTACTGATTTTTTAGAAGGGAAATCCATTGCGCTTTTTCCCCTACAGTCCCCTCTACCATCAGGAACAGATCAAGGAGTGCAGGGAGGAAGGGATGCCTGCAGAGACCACACAGCATGGACAGGCTGAACAAGTGGTCAAGAAACGGCATTTTTAACCCGAAACTTGATTTTCAACATTCTTCGCTTCAACTTACATCGGCTCAAGTAGAGCTTTTAAATAAGGGTTTATCATTTGTCCCTGCAAGACGAGCAGACCAGGCCAAGTTGCTGAAGGATTTAAGAATGTTAGGTAGATCTTTGACTTTAAAATCTACCTTTAATTCAAATAATACAGGTATGACTATTAATAATATATATAGGAAACCTAGCACATTCATGTCTTTACCACATCCAGTGATACAGAGTTTTATTAATACATGTGAAGATCGGTTTAGACAATGCTTTCTTACTAGAACTAAATCGGCTTTCTGTAATATGACTCAAGAAGACTATGTAGCATTAAATAAGCTGAAAAATTTACACTGTATTGAAGTCATACCTGCAGATAAGTGGGGTGGCATTGTAATTTTAGATAGGGATTTATACACTCAACAAATGAGATTGCTGTTATATGATGCTAATACTTATCAGAATGTCTCTAAGCTGATTGTAAACGGTATAATGGAAAAAGATTCTTTTTTAATTTTTGATTTACTCATGACTGGTCTCATAGATGAGAATCTTTTTAAGTATTTTAATGTTGAGCAACCCCTTGTTCCAACTATATATGGTCTACCGAAAATCCACAAGGACTTGGCTCTACCACCCATGCATCCCATAGTTTTGGGTAGAGGGTGATGTATGGAACCCTTGTCGATTTTTATAGAGAATACTTTGCACCCCTTATTGGAACAATGTGACAGTGTTTTGAAGGATAGTAAAACCTTTTTGGAAAGACTTTATGTTAAAATGTTGGACGTTGGTAGGGATTATATTTTTGTTACTTTATATTGAGTCTTCATTTTCTAGAATCCCCAATGACTGGGGAGTGGATAGCATTAGGTCATTCCTAGTTGAGAATAATTGCTTTACAGGAGACATGGTCACGCTTATTTGCTCTTTACTTGATATTGTGTTGGAAAATAATGTCTGCATTTTTGAACATGAATATTTTCTGCAGAAGGTTGGCGTGGCTATGGGCACTGCTTGTGCAAAAAGCTACACCAACCTAAAACTTATGCAATGGGAAAAGACTTATTTATTAACAAGTGAAAATAATTATTTTGATTGTATCCATTGGTATGTTCGTTTTGTGGATGATATTTTTTTTTATGGCAAGGGACTGTGGAACAATTAGAAAGTTTTATTGAATTTCTACATCAAACTACTAATTTTGTTAGATTCACACATAAATACTCTGCTGAAAACATAGATTTTTAGAATGTTCAATTGAATAGGTCTGACCTAGCTAACCTTACTACTAGCACTTACAGGAAACCTACACAGAAAAATGTTTTTTTACATAAAAGAAGTATGCACCCTAGGCATATCCCTTGTAATGTTTTGAAGGGCCAAGTGTACAGATTGTTACGCTTGCACAATGATGATCAGGCTGCACAGAAAGCCCTTGAATTATTGAAGCAGGAATTTCTTGAGAGAGGCTATACTGGCCCTAAGATAGATGCATGTATCTCAGAAGCCTGGACACAGAGGGATGGTAAGTGTAAACCTCATTTTGAGGCTGGTCAGTTCAGTAATGACTCAGTTGTGTCATCATTGGCTGACAGAGATATTTTTAGGGTTTCATTACAATATTCTAGTGACATCAGCAATTTCTGTGACATCATTAAGAATAATTGAAAGCTTTTGAATTGTGTACCAGAACTCAGAGGGAAGATTGGTGAGACACCCCATTTCTCTTTAAGGAATAACAAGTCCTTGAAGAAGCATCTTTGTTATAGATCTTGTTCTGTTAACAATAGGTTAGAGTCTACTAGGACTGGCATCTTTCCCTGTGGGAATTACTCAGCTTGTAAATATATTAGTACCCTCCAAACATACACGCATCCCAACATAGGTTTTACCATTAATGTTAGTTTTTATGCTGATTGTAAAACAGCCAACGTTGTTTACTTTGCTTCCTGCCAGTTGTGCCATGTTACATAGGTAAGACTAACAAATCCCTTGAAGAAGGGGTTTTAGAGCACCAAAGGGATATCAGGAATAAGGTGTTAGAAAATATCGAAATAGTTCTTAAGAACAATTTTATTTACTTTCAAGGAGATATTTTTCATCAACTAGATAGTGTTGCAATGGGGGCAGCATGTGTCCCCATATTTGCTAATACAGTTATGCTTTATTGGGAACAACATTTTGTTTTTAATTCCCCTTTCATGGAGAATATTGTTCAATACTTTCGTTTTTTGGACGACATATTAATACTCTGGAAGGGGTCACAGGATGATATACCAAACATTATGGAATATCTTAATAATTCAACTTCATTTCTTCAGTTTACCCATGAATACAATATGGAAGAGACACATTTTCTGGATGTAACTATTATAAAAGACAAAGTAGAAAGGAAATATGTATCACGAATATTTAGAAAGATGTGTTTTTCTAATTCTTACCTCCATTACAATAGTAACCACCCCCAATACAAAAGAAAAACATTATTAAAGGACAAATAGTCAGGGTGGCCAGAATGACTTCTAATTATATGGATTTCATTAATTAAATGGATTACGTGCACAAGCTATTTTTGGAGAGAGGCTACCCAGATTCCATAATTGTTCCCTTAAAGGAAGAGGTGATAAGGGGGTGGGGGAAAAGATATGTACCTTTGTTAAGTAAGGAGGTTAACATAGATAGTAACCCCTTAGATCATATCTTGGATACCACTGGGAAAAACACCTCCAACACCAATATACACCAAAACACACCCTTTCTTGTCATGACATACAATGTCAACACTTACTCAATAAGAAAACTTATAAATAAGACATGGGACATTTTCAAAACTATGCCTAATAGGCTAGACATATTTAGTAGACAAATAAGCTACAGTTTTAGGAGGGGTCCTAACCTTAAAAATTTGTTTGAAATGAACAAGCAGGACAACGACAAAAAGAAAAAGGGTATTTTTCATTGTGGGAGATGTTCTCAATGTACATTTATTGCAAACACAGAGGAACTAACACTACCTTCTATCCCTACAACCTTTAAGGGTAAACACCATTTTACCTGTTATACCAGTGGTGTAGTATATTTGGTCTATTGTACTTCATGTTGGGGATATTATGTGGGTAAGACAGAGAGACATCTACGACAAAGAATATACGAGCACATGTATGATGTAAACAGGAAAAAAGAAACAAATGCTTTATACAGACATACATTAACCTGTTTAAGAGCTAATTTCAAGTTTTGGATATTGGAAATGGTACCCAAGAATAGTAGAGGGGGGACTGGGAAATGCAACTCAGTTACAGAGAATTAATCTGGCAACTACGTCTGGATTCCAATACACCTCCAGGGATGAATGATCACGTGTCACTACTACCAGCCCTAAAACTAAGGGCCAACAGGGTAAAAACAAAAAATAAAAATAAGAACAAGAACAAAAACAAAAACAAATAGAAACATCATTTTTGCAACACCATTACTATTACTATTACTATTACTAGTACCTTACACTTTTTTACCACCTAAATATTATTCATTTTATCACCACTTACCATTTTTTTATCCATTTATTATCAACTGTTTTTACTCATTTTTTTATTTATTCATCTATTTATTATTTCTATATATAACTTGATAGAAGTTTTTATAAAAGTTTTTGTAATTTGTTTTTTTATAAATTGTTTGTAGGAGACTTTTTTAAAAACTTTAAAATTGTTTTTAATAACACATATTGCAAATCAATATATATAGTTATAATACACATGGACATATGTATTTATCTATTTATTTATTTATTCATCCAAAAATGTATACATATGTATGATTTTAAACTAATATGTTAATAGTGATGAATTTTACATACGTATATCAAATTTATAAGCCAAATTTGTAAGTCATTTCACTTGTACAGACAGATCAATTATTTGTATGTATACGCTTGATACCACACTAACTATTCCTTTAAATTCTGAATACAAACTGACCGGAAGACCAGGAAAGAAAAAAAACCAGAAGAACAGACCGTCACTTTTTAAATCAGCAGCAGCAGCAAAATTTACAGCGAAATGCGTTAGCACTTTTGGCGGATAAAAAAAGAAGTAAGATTCACATCATTGAGTGTGAATATGCTGACAAATGTTTTTTTCGTTCCAGTCTATTCCTTTAAATTCATTCTTACCTAAACGATTTGAATTGAAATTCCAAGTTAATTGTAATTGTATTTAATTTATCTAATTAATCAATAAAAAGATGTATAAAAGATCTTGTATACTAACAGCATACATTCTGATGAAGTTTCTGGTTAGGAAATGAAAGCGCTAAATCCTTGATGCTACGTTTATTTGTTTTGTTTTGTTTAATAAATTACTTGTTTATATCACGGACTGCAGAGTCTTGCTAGAGAACTGTTCCACATATAGTACTGTGAGACTGCCTTCATTGGTTCCTGTACTACGGGACAATGGGAAAAGACTTATTTATTAACACGTGAAAATAATTATTTTGATTGTATCCATTGGTACGTTCATTTTGTGGACAATATTTTTTTGTTATGGCAAGGGACTGTGGAACAATTAGAAAGTTTTATTGAATTTCTACATCAAACGACTAATTTTCTTAGATTCACACAGAAATACTCTGCTGAAAACATACATTTTTTGCATGTTCAATTGAATAGGTCTGACCTAGCTAACCTTACTACTAGCACTTACAGGAAACCTACAGAGAAAAATGTTATTTTACATAAAAGAAGTATGCACCCTAGGCATATCCCTTGTAATGTTTTGAAGGGCCAAGTGTACAGATTGTTATGCTTGCACAATGATGATCAGGCTGCACAGAAAGCCCTTGAATTATTGAAGCAGGAATTTCTTG